>NC_037679.1:121165920-121171968 GCF_003255815.1 Theropithecus gelada | reverse complement strand
AAAAAAAAAAAAAAAAAAAAAAAAAAAAAAAAAAAAGATATTTAATTTTAAAAAGTAAAATACAAATTTATTTTCAATATCTGTTTAAGTGGAAAAAGCAGGTTACATAAAATAATGTACATTATGATTCAATTTTTATTAAAACAATATGTATTATAGAAGAAGTCAAAAGAAAAGTCTAAACAGATAGATACCAGAATGCTCCCAGTGTTATTTTGGGTGATTAAATGATGTGTGGTTCTTATTTTCTCCTTCTTTTTTTCTTTTTTTTAATCTAGATCTTCTAAATTGTCTCCAAAAACATTTGTGATTTACAAATAAAAAGAAGTTAAGAATTTTAATAAAAACATAGATTTATGATTGTGGAAATTTATTTTCTCTCCATGGAAATCTCTTAAGGAAAATGAAGAAATATACTGAATTCCTCTAATTAAATATAATCACAATTTTCATGAACCTCAAAGTTATCAAGGAAGAGTTATTTTAACCCATTGCCTTAGATATCATAAGATATAAAAGGTATTTTAAACAATTTTGCATTTATCAGCTTGTATATTTTAATCATTTGTTCTCATTTTTATCATACATTAGTTGTGGAGAAGTAGTGTAGTGTTGGTTTGTCTTATGTAATCTGACTTTTAAAACAATTCGTTACACTAAATTTGAGAATTGAGGTAGATATTTTACAGATAAAATAATTTTTAATTATGTTTTTTCAATCTAGCAAATAACAGAAATAAAAAGTTTTAAGGGATTATTTGTGAGGCAAGATAGATAACTACTTAAATTGGATAGATTTTCCAGGAGTCAGAGAGAAAAGTTATATATAATACCATCTTACCATTACTGTTATTAGGGAGATTTTATTAGGTCACTTCTGATTTTTGCCCTTCTTCAAGTGTGACTTTGTTTATTCTCAAACGGACTTGTTGGTGTCTTCCAATCTCATGTCAGGCTTAAGTAAAATCTGCGTGTTCCTCCTTTTTTTTTTTTTTTCATTTACTATGTTGAAGATTATCCTTCCTCTCTCATACTAAGAATCATAAACCTAAAAGCCAAAATACAGTACACCAGGAAACTAATAATTTGATATATTTAAAATGTATAGATTTGAGAAATGTCAACTGATTTTTGTTCCCCAACAGAACTGAAAAAAAAACCCATTTCTGCCTCTTGTTGAATCAACTGTTAACCTTCTAACTCACACATTTTTTAAGCATTAGAAATACGCGTTTTAACCTTGCTAAGTCTGTGCAATCATCTTCTCTAGCTATCTTGTTTCTTTGTTCCTAAGAGGAATTCCCACTGGATTATTGAAAACTTTCTGCCTTGCTTTCCTTAAATCTGTTCTCAGGTTTAGAAAAAAAGGTTCTGAAAAGAAGATGACCCAGTTTTCTAGAGTGAATAAAACTTTTTTCACCATAGTGGAAATCTTACAGTATTTTTTTCAAAGTTGTAAGATAGTGAGGAAAGGGTATTTTTTTCTTCTTATTAGAGGTATTGAATAAAAGACATATAATGTCAAAAATCTCACTTAGAAAATCTACGAACCAAAAATCTGTACAGACAGCCCAGAAAACTACAAGGAGGTTAAAAAAAAGAAAAAAGTGAGGCAAAGCCTCTTTCTCTTGTAATCTAGCTTCTCTATGTATTGAAAGACTCAATGTGGCTATGTGTTGAAAGACTCAATGTGGCTTTCTATTTCAAATCTTACACTATAAAGACATTTGATTAACCAGCGGTATTAGGTTAATAAAATATTTTACTCAAGAAAACAGCCCTCTTATGCCATATAATAAGGGAAAAATATTCAAATAGAACTCAGAATAGAAAGTACTAAACTCTTTTACTCTATGTGAGGAAATTACCAGTTTTTTTTCTGTAAGATTGGTAGTTTTTCATATTCTTTCTCATATGCAGTTCCCCTTAAATTTATTGCCCTTTTATCTTCTGCTAAATCCACAAGAGACATTTTAAAGACGTTCTCTTACAGTACCTAAAAAGTTAACTAAGTTTTTTTTTACTGTCTCCATCCAGGAATCCATTCCAATTACTTACTTTAAAATTTTTAATTCATCCATTTATTGATTGATTCACAAATACTTAAGGAGTGCCCACGATGTTTCAGTGACTGGGTTAGGCTCTAGGGATACCATGCATGGTGAGCATGAACAGGCACAGCTCACACGCTTATGGAGCTGATAGGCAAATGAGGTATTCAGGTATGAATCAAATGATCACACTAGTTAATGGAGGCAGAATTACGAACTGAGGTTCATGTTCTGAAAAAAAGAACCGTGTCTCAGAAAGTGGACCCTCACTTAGAGTAGGAGACAGGGAGAGCTTCCCTGGGGAAACAAAACAAGGCATCAAACCAAAATGAGGCTAAGCCTAAGATTTAATCTCTTTTCATAAAAACATTGCAGGAAGCCAACCAGACTATTAATTCTAAAGGTGAGCAGAACAAAATTTCATCTGAGCCCATTTTCTGACCAAAAGTATTTCTTCTTTTCTCATAGGAAATGCTTAGCATATCTCATCAGAGCATTATACACAGTAGTTTTTTGTTCCCGGTCTGTTTCCATGTATCTAAGTTAAGAAAAAGAGTGAAAAAAATTCTCAGCATTTTTTTCACCATTTTGTTTCTCTGTCAAATAAATTATCTTTTTGAAATATTTTCTATATTTCATGGATTCTTATTTGCAAATCTATTCCACAATATTGCTATTACAGATTCCAATTTATTCTTTCTCACCCTCTTAGGAAACCTGTAACTATATATCAAATTACTACTCACTTATGTTTCATTAAGTGGAACAACTTAGATAATTTTTATTTCTACTTGTTGCTTTATTACTATTTTAAATCATTGTGAAGAAGACACTTTTAATTTACTGTTTGAGACAGGGTCTCATTCTGTCACCCAGGCTGGAGTGCAGTGGTGTGATCTCAGCTCACTGCAGCCTCCACCTCCCAGGCTCAGGCGATCATCCCACCTCAGCCTCCCGAGTAGCTGGATCCACAGTCACGCACCACCACGCCCGGCTAATTTTTTTGTATTTTTTGTAGAGACGGGATGTCGCCACGTTGCCCAGGCTGGTCTTGAACTCCTAAGCTCAAGCGATCTGCCTGCCTCGGCCTCCCAGGGTGCTGGCCTTATGGGTGTTAGCCACATGCCCAGCCAGAAGATACTTTTACATCAGACTTTCTCTAAAACTCCAAATATATTTGATCCCTTTTTACCTGGTTACTTTTATCTGTTGTTTTTATTTTTAATTTCTTTTGAAACAGGGTTTCACTCTGTCACTTAGGTTGGAGTGCAGTGGCACAAATCTTAGCTCACTGCAGCCTTCAGCTTCTGGGCTCAAGCAATCCTCCCACCTCAGCCTTCTGAATACCTGGAACTACTGGTGCATGCTCCATGCCCAGCTAATTTTTAAATTTTTTGTATAGATGGGGGTCTCGTTTTGTCCCTAAGGCTGGTCTTGAACCCTTGGCCTTAAGCAATCCTCCAGCCTTGGACTCCCAAAGTGCTGAGATTGTAGGCCTGAGACACTGTGCCTAGCCTCTTTATTTTTTTAAAGTTTATTCTTATTACAAAGCAAATACATGTCCTATAGAGAAAATAAGATTTTTAGTAGTAAAACACAATAAAACTTACCAATCCTGCACCAGAGATAACCACCATTAATATTTTGTTGTACGCCTACATATAACTTTATTTTTATATAATTTGCTGTGTTTTCTCAGGATTTTCATGAGGTAGTTGAGTAAGCAAAAATGACAGCACTTTTTTTCTTGGTTGTAATGATCTATTTATGGATTTTGTTTGTTTGTTTGTTTGAGATGGAGTCTTGCCCTATCACTCAGGCTGGAGTGCAATGGCGTGATCTCGGCTCACTGCAACCTCCGCCTCCTGGGTTCAAGCAATTCTCCTGTCTCAGCCTCCTGAATAGCTGGGATTACAGGCGTGTGCCACCACACCCAGCTAATTTTTGTATTTTTAGTAGAGACGAGGTTTTGCTGTGTTCACCAGACTAGTCTTGAACTCCTGACCTCAAGTGATCTTCTGGCCTCGGCCTCCTAAAGTGCTGAGATTATAGGCATGAGCCACTGCCCCTGGCCTATTTCTGGATCATTATTTGATCCAAATTTTTGTCAAATATCAAATTCTGTAAACCTTGTGTAGCTATTACAAAAATGGCATGATTCTTTTCTAAAACTATCACATAAATAATATTGCCACCAGGTTAAAAAAATAGAGGTTTGTCTTATTTCAGTAATTTTACTCTAATTTTTTTATCTTTATTTTAAATTCTACTGGTTTTTTGCCTTATCTCATAAATTTCATATTTTTGCTATCAACACAGCATTTCAGTCTGTAGAGATCATTAGAAATCTCATTTTAGCTAACCCTCCTATTTTTGTGTCATCAACAAATTTGAAAATAAGCTCTTCAAAGCCTTCATATAGATCATTAGTGAAAATGTTGAGCATTTTGTAGAATAAGTTAAGGCTGCCTAAGGGACAAAGACCAGGAACAAAGTGGCTCCCTAGCACAACTCTAGTGAAGACAACAGAAGGAAAAATAAGAAAGAGGCCAATGGAAGCAGTAAAGACTTATTATGGTTGCATAGTTGGAAGTCCAGCATATGAGAAGGGAGAGAACTAAACCTACACTGCATATAAAAAATGGCACCCACGGTGAGAATCGGTGGAAGAATGCAGAAACCAATTCAAACAAATCCATACAAATATTTGATGGTACATAAGGAAGTGCTATATATGAATTGCAAAAGGTTGCATGTAAGTTTGTCTGGAATATTACAACAAAAATACATGCTTTTCAGCCAGGCTCGGTAGCTCACGCCTGCAATTCCAGAACTTTAGGATGTTGAGGCAGGCAGATGGCTTGAGCCCAGGAGTTTGAGACCAGCCTGGGCAACATAGTGAGACATCGTCTCTACAAAAAATATAAAAACTAGCTGGGCATGGTGGTGCATGCCTGAGGTCCCAGCTCCCAAATACAGGAGGCTGAGGTGGGAGGATGGCTTGAGCCCAGGAGGCCAAGGCTACAGTGAGCTATGATTGCACCACTGCACTCCAGCTTGGGGGACGAAGTGAGACCCTGGATTTAAAAAAAAAAAAAAAAAAAAAGATACATGCTCTTCAGAGCCATTTAGAAGATGGAAGGAAGACTATTAATGATCTTTGCATCCGTGCATTTGCTAGCTTACATGACACCTCTTTGCGAATTTGAAAAAGATGCCTCCTCCTCCTGGCTGACATAGCCCACACAAGGACTTAGTGCGTGACAAGGAGAGCACAGGTGGAACCAGCCCTCACTCACACCTTAGCCAGGTGCCCCTGTGCACTGATCAGTGAGGTTTGCTGGGTCTCTCCACATCCGGTTTCAGCTTTGCTAGCTGGCTGTCTGTTAAGTTCTGATGATAGGGGCGCTAGAGGGAGACTGAAAGGTGGGAGGAGGAAGAAGGAACACACTTCATCCTGTGAGCTTCCTGTTTGCTTGTGGTTCTTGCTACTGGCACCCTATTAACTCTGCTCCATCATAGCAGCAGTTGGATCCGGTTTTCAGTTTCCCTACCACCTACAGAACTAACTGGACTGCACCCCACCTCCCCACCAAGAGACACCAGCACCAAACCCCTCCTCAGAGACAGATCCCAGCTCCAAGAGACACTGCCTCCAAACTCAAAGACAGCACCACCAACTGAGCAGCACCTTTCTCCTCAGATGTCTGAGTTTCAGCTTCACGCCACCACTCCTCCAAGTTTCTACATTTTAAGAATTCCAGCCTCTTACTTTTGTTCCCTCAGACCTAGAAGTGATTAAGAGTTCCCTGCAGTTGCTACCTCTGTAATCTCTTAGATTTTTCTTTTCACCTTTTCGGTTACCAGGTTGACAATTTTATACTTTGTTGACAATTCTTTTTTTTTTTTTTTTTTTTTTTTTTTTTGTTTTATTTTTTTTCCCCCGGGATGAATGCCTGGGGGGGAGTGGCCAAATTCCACTCCCCTGCACCCTCCC
>NC_037679.1:121130449-121165820 GCF_003255815.1 Theropithecus gelada | reverse complement strand
TTTTTTTTTTTTTTTTTTTTTTTTTGAGATGGAGTCTCATTCTGTCACCCAGGCTGGAATGCATGGAGTGCAGTGGCTCAATCTCAGCTCACTGCAACCTCCACCCTCCCCACCCCAGGTTCAAGTGCCTGGCCCATTGACAATTCTTTATATTAAATTATATTTATTGGTGGGGCGCAGTGGCTCACACCTGTAATCCCAGCACCTTAGGAGGCCAAGGTGGACCGATCACTTGAGGTCAGGAGTTCCAGACCAGCCTGGCCAACATGGTGAAACTCCATCTCTACTAAAAATACAAAAATTGGCTGGGTTTGGTG
Source organism: Theropithecus gelada (assembly GCF_003255815.1). Taxonomy (NCBI): domain Eukaryota; kingdom Metazoa; phylum Chordata; class Mammalia; order Primates; family Cercopithecidae; genus Theropithecus; species Theropithecus gelada. Next base: position 121,165,503 of record NC_037679.1, on the reverse strand, counting down.
GTGGGTGCCTATAGTACCAACTACTCTGGAGGCTGAGGCAGGAGAATTGCTTGAACCCCAGAGGCAGAGATTGTAGTGAGCCAAGATCACACCACTGCACTCCAGCCTGGGCCACAGAGTAAGTGAGACTCTGTCTCAATAAATAAATACAAAAAATAAAAACTATATTTATTCAGGTAACTCTGTATAGTTCCTGTCTCTTGACTGAACCCTGAGTAGTACAAAGGAGAAGATAAATTAGAGTAATAAACCATCATAATCTACATACATTATTTTTCTTCAGGCATTACTTGGACTGTTCTAACATCCAAACTGCTCAATAAGAGGAAACAACTTTCCATCAGACTCCAGTTGGGGAATCTTGCCAGAATTAAGGCTGTCACATACTGAAGGGCTAGCTGGCTCAGTTGGACTCCTGGTAGGAGAATGATAAAACCAGCCTATATCTTTCCAAAGGGGATGTACTAATCAGAAATAGGTTATTCTGCAGTAAACACCAGTCCTGTCACTAGTGATGGCTTACAGCAATACATGTTTCTCTCTCGGAGGTTTTATAGCAACTGAGGATCCATTGCACCTTTGTTCCATGGCTCTTCTCCAAATATCTTTTTCATTTCATTGGGGACCTAAGCTGAAGGTATTGTCCCTACCCTTGTCGCACGGCAGAGAGAAGGGAATAAGAGTGGGATCATGCAATGGCTCACAAGCCTTCTGCTTCGAGGTGGTATAAGTCACCTCCTCTTGCATTCTATTGGTTAAAGCAAACCATATAGCCAAACCTGCTATCAGTGGGGCATTTTGGGTTAATAGTTAACAAAATCTTTTCTCTGCTGCATATGAATTTGACCTTTAGTTAACATTCTAGCTCTGTTCCTCATAACCAGATTAGAGTACTATGTTACCAGTATTACTCAGCAACATTGCTTATAATAAAAATGATCTCTGATTGGAAATTGCATCTGGACTGGAAGGAACCATAAATGCACTATAAATACTTGATGGAGATTGTAGCTTCTAGCATCCTTGAATGTGCTGTTTTAATTGGGCATGTGTGGTGATGCCAGAAATGACACCTCTGAAGTTTGTTACAGGAGATATTGGCTCCTGAAGGGAATGAGACCCTAAGTCAGGGTGGTTCCAGCACTTGCCTCATATGGATCACACCTTCATGCATTTGAGCTGTCTCTGGGCAGCTGCATAATTTGGAGGGACACCTGACACCACCTGTAGCTAATTGTGATTCCTGTCTCATGTTTTCGTCTTTCTCTTTCTTTCTTTCTTTCTTTCTGACACCACCTGTAGTTAATTGTGATTCCTGTCTCATGTTTTCGTCTTTCTTTCTCTTTCTTTCTCTTTCTCTCTCTCTCTCTCTCTCTCTTTCTTGTCTTGAGACAGAGTCTTGCTCAGTCGCCAAGGCTGGAGTGCAGTGGCACGATCTCAGCTCGCTGCAACCTCCACCTCCCGGATTCAAACGATCCTCCCACCTCAGCCCCCTGATAGCGGGAATTACAGGCACCTGCCACAAAGCACGGCTAATTTTTTATTTTTAGTAGAGACAGTGTTTAGCAGTGTTGGCTAGGCTGGTCTCGAACTCCTAACCTCAAGTGATCTGCCCTCGACAACCTCCCAAAATGCTGGGATTACAGGCATGAGCCACCATGCCCAACCCTGTCCCATGTTTTTCTGAGTGAATCTGATGCCAAAGAGGTCTACATTAGTTTTGTGAGTTTGAATGTTGACTTGAACATAATAATAGGTTTGATGCCATTGTGGGCACTGCAGGCAGAAATTCACATTCTGCCACAAGACATCAATATAAAAATGGATGTTCTTCTAACTGAAAGATGAAAAGATAATTAGAAACAATAACAGTAGGAGGATTCTCCTAGAGGACCTAGGTACTTTTCATTAGACAACAGATTCATAGAAAACTACTGATCCACAGAGGAAAAATGGAAAGGGAAACAGGTTTGTGGCTCAGAGAAACCTCAGTTAGAAAGCTGACTCTGCTGCATCCTGCCTGTAACCTGGGTGAGTTGCTTTACCCCTCTGAGCATCAGAATTCTCACCTATAAATTTACTATTATTTCAGGCATTTTAATTAATTAATTTATTTTTTAAATTTTTTATTATACTTTAAGTTCTATGGTACATGTGCACCACGTGCAGGTTTGTTACATATGTATACATGTGCCATGTTGGTGTGCTGCACCCATTAACTCATCATTTACATTAGGTATATCTCCTAATGCTATCCCTCTCCCCTCCCCCCATCCCACAACAGGCCCCAGTGTCTGATGTTCCCCTTCCTGTGTCCAAGTGTTCTCATTGCTCAATTCCCAACTATGAGTGAGAACATGAGGTGTTTGGTTTTCTGTTCTTGTGATAGTGTGCTAAAAATGGTGGTTTCCAGCTGCATCCATGTCCCTACAAAGGATATGAACTCATCCTTTTTTATGGCTGCATAGTATTCCATAGTGTATATGTACCACCTTTTCTTAATCCAGTCTGTCATTGATGGACAGTTGGGTTGGTTCCAAGTCTTTGCAATTGTGAATAGTGCCTCAGTAAACATATGTGTGCATGTGTCTTTAAAGCAGCATGATTTATAATCCTTTGAGTATATACCCAGTAATGGGATTGCTGGGTCAAATGGTATTCCTAATTCTAGATCCTTGAGGAATTGCCACACTGTCTTCCACAATGGTTGAACTACTTTACAGTCCCACCAACAGTGTAAAAGTGTTCCTATTTCTCCACATCCTCTCCAGCACCTGTTATTTCTTGACTTGTTAATGATCGCCATTCTAACTGGTGCGACATGGTATCACATTGTGGTTTTGATTTGCATTTCTCTGATGGTCAGTGATGATGAGCATTTTTTCATGTGTCTGTTGGATGCATAAATGTCTTCTTTTGAGAAGTGTCTGTTCATATCCTTTGCCCACTTTTTGATGGGGTTGTTTTTTTCTTGTAAATTTGTTTGAGATTTTTGTAGGTTCTGGATATTAGCCCTTTATCAGATGAGTAGATTGCAAAAATTTTCTCCCATTCTGTAGGTTGCCTGTTCACTCTGATGGTAGTTCTTTTGCTGTGCAGAAGCTCTTTAGTTTAATGAGATCCCATTTGCCAATTTTGGCTTTTGTTGTCATTGCTTTTGGTGTTTTAGACATGAAGTGTTTTGCCCATGCCTATGTCCTGAATGGTATTACCTAGGTTTTCTTCTAGGGTTTTTATGGTTTTAGGTCCAACATTTAAGTCTCTAATCTATCTTGAATTAATTTTCGTATAAGGAGTAAGGAAGGGATCCAGTTTTAGCTTTCTACTTATGGCTAGCCAGTTTTCCCAGCACCATTTATTAAATAGGGGATCCTTTCCCTGTTTCTTGTTTTTGTCAGGTTTGTCAAAGATCAGATGGTTGTAGATGTGTGGTATTATTTCTGAGGGCTCTGTTCTGTTCCATTGGTCTATATCACTGTTTTGGTATCAGTACCATGCTGTTTTGGTTACCATAGCCTTGTAGTATAAAGTCAGGTAGCATGATGCCCCCAGCTTTGTTCTTTTGGCTTAGGAATGTCTTGGCTATACAGGCCCTTTTTTAGTTCCATATGAACTTTAAAGTAGTTTTTTCCAATTCTGTGAAGAAAGTCATTGGTAGCTTATTGGTGATGGCATTGAATCTATAAATTACCTTGGGCAGTATGGCCATTTTCATGATATTGCTTCTTCCTATCCATGAGCATGGAATGTTCTTCCATTTGTTTCTGTCCTCTCTTATTTCATTGAGCAGTGGTTTGTAGTTCTCCTTGAAGAGGTCCTTTACATCCTTTGTAAGTTGGATTCCTAGGTACTTTATTCTCTCTGAAGCAATTGTGAATGGGAGTTCACTCATGATTTGGCTGTTTATCTGTTATTGGTGTATAGGAATGCTTGTGACTTTTGCACATTGATTTTGTATCCTGAGACTTTGCTGAAGTTGCTTATCAGCTTAAGGAGATTTTGGGCTGAGATGATGAGGTTTTCTAAATATACAATCATGTCATCTGCAAACAGGGACAATTTGACTTCCTCTTTTCCTAATTGAATATCCTTTATTTCTTTCTCCTGCCTCATTGCCCTGGCCAGAACTTCCAACACTATGTTGAATAGGAGTGGTGAGAGAGGGCATCCCTGTCTTGTGGCAGTTTTCAAAGGGAATGCTTCCAGTTTTTGCCCATTCAGTGTGATATTGGCTGTGGGTTTGTCATAAATAGCTCTTATTATTTTGAGATATGTTCCATCAACACCGAATTTATTGAGAGTTTTTAGCTCTCAATAAATTATGAAGGGCTGTTAAATTTATCAAAGGCCTTTTCTGCATCAATTGAGATAATCATGTGGTTTTTGTCTTTGGTTCTGTTTGCTGGATTATTGATCCGTGTATGTTGAACCAGCCTTGCATCCCAGGGATGAAGCCCACTTGATCATGGTGGATAAGCTTTTTGATGTGCTGCTGGGTTCAGTTTGCCAGTATTTTATTGAGGATTATTGCAGCGATATTCATCAGGGATATTGGTCTAAAATTCTCTTTTTTGGTTGTGTCTCTGCCAGGCTTTGGTATCAGGATGATGTTGACCTCATAAAATGAGTTAGGGAGGATTCCCTCTTTTTCTGTTGATTGGAATAGTTTCAGAAGGAATGGTACCAGCTCCTCCTTGTACCTCTGGTAGAATTCGGCTGTGAATGTGTCTGGTCCTGGACTTTTTTTGGTTGGTAGGCTATTAATTATTGTCTCTATTTCAGAGCCTGTTATTGGTCTATTCAGGGATTCAGCTCCTTCCTGTTTTAGTCTTGGGACAGTGTATGAGTCCAGGAATTTATCCCTTTCTTCTGGGTTTTCTAGTTTATTTGCATAGAGGTGTTTATATTATTCTCTGATGGTAGTTTATATTTCTGTGGGGTTGGTAATGATATCCCCTTTATCATTTTTTATTGCATCTATTTGATTCTTCTCTCTTTTCTTCTTTATTAGTCTTGCTAGCAGTCTATACATTTTGTTGATCTTTTCAAAAACCAGCTCCTGCATTCCTTGATTTTTTGAAGGGTTTTTTGTGTGTCTATCTCCTTCAGTTCTGCTCTGATCTTAGTGATTTCTTGCCTTCTGCTAGCTTTTGAATGTGTTTGCTCTTGCTTCTCTAGTTCTTTTAAATGTGATGTTAGGGTGTCAGTTTTAGATCTTTCCTGCTTTTTCTTGTGGCCATTTAGTGCTATAAATTTCCTTCTACACACTGCTTTAAATGTGTCCCAGAGATTCTGGTATGTTGTATCTTTGTTCTCATTGATTTCAAAGAACATCTTTATTTCTGCTTTCATTTCGTTATGTACCCAGTAGTCATTCAGAAGCAGGTTGTTCCGTTTCCATGTAGTTGAATGGTTTTGAGTAGGTTTCTTAATCCTGAGTTCTAGTTTGATTGCACTGTGGTCTGAGAGATAGTTTGTTATAATTTTTGTTCTTGTACATTTGCTGAGGAGTGCTTTACTTCCAAATATGTGGTCAATTTTGGAGTAGGTGCTGAGAAGAATGTATATTCTGTTGATTTGGGATGGAGAGTTCTGTAGATGTCTATTAGGTCCACTTGGTGCAGAGCTGAGTTCAGTTCCAGGATATCCTTGTTAACTCTCTTTCATTGATCTATCTAACGTTGACAGTGGGGTGTTAAAGTGTCCCATTATTATTGTGTGGGTGTCTAAGTCTCTTTGTAAGTCTCTAAGGACTTCCTTTATGAATCTCGGTGCTCCTGTGTTGGGTGCATATATATTTAGGACAGTTAGCTCTTATTGTTGAATTGATCCCTTTACCATTATGTAATGGCCTTCTTTGTCTCTTTTGATCTGTGTTGTTAACGTCTGTTTTATCAGAAACTAGGATTGCAACCCCTGCCTTTTTTTGTTTTCCATTTGCTTGGTAGATCTTTCTCCATCCCTTTATTTTGAGCCTATGTGTGTCTGTGCACGTGAGATGGGTCTCCAGAATACAACGCACTGATGGGTCTTGACTCTTCATCCAATTTGCGAGTCTGTGTCTTTTAATTGGGGCATTTAGCCCATTTACATTTATGGTTAATATTGTTATGTGTGAATTTGATCCTGTCATTATGATGTTAGCTGGTTATTTTGCCCATTAGTTGATGCAGTTTCTTCCTAGCATCGATAGCCTTTACATTTTGGCATGTTTTTGAGTGGCTGGTACCAGTTGTCCCTTTCCATGTTTAGTGCTTCCTTCAGGAGCTCTTGTAAGGCAAGCCTGGTGGTGACAAAATCTCTCAGCATTTGCTTGTTTGTAAAGGATTTTATTTCTCCTTCACTTATGAAGCTTAGTTTTGCTGGATATGAATTTCTGGGTTGAAAATTCTTTTCTTTAAGAATGTTGAATATTGGCCCCCACTCTCTTCTGGCTTGTAGAGTTTCTGCTGAGAGATCTGCTGCTAGTCTGATGGGCTTCCCTCTGTGGGTAACCCGACCTTTCTCTCTTGCTGCCCTTAACATTTTTTCTTTCATTTCAACCTTGGTGAATCTGACAATTATGTATCTTGGAGTTGCTCTTCTCAAGGAGTATCTTTGTGGTGTTCTCTGTATTTCCTGAATTTGAATGTTGGCCTGCCTTGCTAGGTTGGGGAAGTTCTCCTGGATAATATCCTGAAGAGTGTTTTCCAGCTTGGTTCCATTCTCCCTGTCACTTTCAGGTACACCAATCAGAAGTAGATTTGGTCTTTTCACATAGTCCCATATTTCTTGGAGGCTTTGTTCATTTCTTTTTACTCTTTTTTCTCTAAACTTCTCTTCTTGCTTCATTTCATTCATTTGATCTTCAATCACTGATACCCTTTCTTCCAGTTGATCGAATCGGTTACTGAAGCTTGTGCATTTGTCATGTAGCTCTCATGCCATGGTTTTCAGCTCTGTCAGGTCATTTAAGGACTTCTCTACATTGGTTATTCTAGTTTGCCATTCGTCTAATGTTTTTTCTAGGTTTTTAGCTTCTTTGTGATGAGTTCGAACTTCCTCCTTTAGCTCGGAGAAGTTTGATGGTCTGAAGCCTTCTTCTCTCAACTGGTCAAAGTCATTCTCTGTCCAGCTTTGTTCCATTGCTGGCAAGGAGCTGTGTTCCTTTGGAGGGGGAGAGGTGCTCTGACTTTTAGAATTTTCAGCTTTCCTGCTCTGTTTTATCACCATCTTTGTGGTTTTATCTATCTTTGGTCTTTGACAATGGTGATGTGCAGATGGGGTTTTGGTGTGGAAGTCCTTTCTGTTTGTTAGTTTTCCTTCTAACAGTCAGGACCCTCAGCTGCAGGTCTGTTGGAGTTTGCTCGAGGTCTACTCCAGACCCTGTTTGCCTGGGTATCAGCAGCGGAGGCTGCAGAAGAGTGAATATTGCTGAACAGCAAATGTTGCTGCCTGATCGTTCCTCTGGAAGCTTTGTCTCAGAGGGGTACCTGGCCATGTGAGGTGTCAGTCTGCCCCTACTGGGGGATGCCTCCTGGTTAGGCTACTCAGGTGTCAGAGACCCACTTGAGGAGGCAGTCTGTCCATTCTCAGATCTCAAACTCTGCTGGGAGAACCACTACTCTCTTCAAAGCTATCAGACAGGGACATTTAAATCTGCAGAAGTTTCTGCTGCCTTTTGTTTGGCTATGCCCTGTCCCCAGAGGTGGAGTCTACAGAGGCAGGCATGCCTCCTTGAGCTTTGGTGGGCTCCACCCAGTTCAAGCTTCCCAGCCACTTTGTTTACCTACTCAAGCCTCAGCAATGGTGGGCACCCGCCCCCCAGCCTCACTGCCACCTTGCAGTTAGATCTCAGACTGCTGTGCTAGCAATGAGGGAGGCCCCATGGGCATTGGACCCTCTGAGACAGGCGCAGGATATAATCTCCTGGTGTGCCGTTTGCTAAGACCCTTGGAAAAGTGCAGTATTACGGTCAGAGTGACCCGATTTTCCAGGTGCTGTGTGTGTGTCATGGTTTCCCTAGGCTAGGAAATGGAATTCCCTTTCCCTTTGTGCTTCCCAGGTGAGGTGATGCCTTGCCCTGCTTCGGCTCTCGCTCAGTTGGCTGCACCCACTGTCCTGCACCCACTTTCTGACACACCCAGTGAGATGAACCCAGTACCTCAGTTGGAAATGCAGAAATCACCTGTCTTCTGTGTCGCTCACACTGGGAGCTGTAGCCTGGAGCTGTGCCTATTTGGCCATCTTGGATTCAGTTTAGCTTTTTTTACTAAAAGAAAAAACTCAACTGGAACTCAGTTAACCAAAAAAAAAAAAAAAAAAAAAATCTAAAAGGGCACAAATGGTGCTACAATCTATGGACTTGAGTCTCCAGGACTCTTTCTTTGCCCCATCTGCAATTTTTTCAGCTTCTTGGCTTCATTCAATCCTACTCCAGGGGCAGAATTTCTCTGTAGGACAGAGATGCTGCCAGCTCTCGCTTACATTCTTACCACAGGTATATATGACCCTTTTTAATTAATGATTTCATTTTAAAATGTAACCAAATGCTCTCTTATTATCTTAGCTGTCTTCATTGAATTGCACTTCTTTATTTTAAAGGCTGATTGTTCTGTCAACAGATTGAAGACAATCCTTGCTAGAGAAGTTGGGAAGAAAGAGGAAACTGATCATCACAAAGTTCTGCTGTCTAGTGTATGAGTTCTGCCTTCATCAACATTACAGAATCTTTTCCAGAATGCTAGCCTATCCTTCACATGTTCTTGCTCAGAACATGGCTGGTGTCTCATAGTGCCACAGTCATCATTCATAATTACAAAGAAAGGTTAAATTTAACCTGGTGCTGCCAGATGTTATGCACATTATATTTCCAAATATAATTTTAAAAAACATTTCATTCAGGCTATTTTCTATCATATACACCTACTTTATTAGAAATGATGGTCCACATAATACTCAGAACAAACTTCTTCAGTTATGAAAAAAAATTGGATAAATTCATGCATTTTTCCAAAAACAGAATTAGCCTATTTTTGCTTTCTAAAATGTGGAGGGCTCAATCCCTGGTATAAATTTGTTACTAATTTTTACAAAGATACAGAACCATTTTTCTCTTCTGTCTAAAGGGCAGAACAGTTACTAAGCCCCCTACTTTATCTAATTTCAGTTCTGAGGGCAACAATCCTGGGACACAGGGGTGGTTCTTTTTAACTCTTTTGGCATACATTCCCTTGCATTGCAATGGAAACAAGTCCATTCTTGTGATGAGAATTTACAGTCTAGTAATCCTAAACACCAAATAAAGTACAGAATTCCCCTTTTCCAGGTGCTGAAGAGGAAGTTAATGGATTCCCAGTCACAGTAAAGAGTCTTGGAGAATTCCCTGTGGTTCTGGGCCTGGCTGGATTCTGCTACTCTTTCTTTGATGCTGAAACTACATATTGACTATCATCGGTTTCTTCCACAGATTTTGAGGACTTAAAAAAATGAGATAACACACGTGAAATATATCTTCTTATCTCTATCAATAATTTCAACCCCTTCTCCTTTCATCTTGCAAACCAATTTTTCTTGTAGCCTTTTTACTTCAGATTCCTTTTCTTCTAGTTGTTCTTTTAAAGATGCCAGTTCATCCTACAAGTTACAAATTCATTCAAAAATAGCAGATCATGACTAAAAAAGAACATTCAGAGAGCATATTAGCTCTTTAAATCAATAATCAGGTTTTATGAATGAAACAAATCTACAAGAATTTAGAAGCAGCTGGGCATGGTGGCTCACGCTTGTAATTCTAGCATTTTGGGAGGCTGAAGCGGGTGGATCAATTGAGGTCAGGAGTTTGAGACCAGCCTGGCCAACATGATGAAACCCCATCTCTACTAAAAATACAAAAAAACTATCCAGGTGTGGTAGTGCACGTCTGTAATCCCAGCTCTTCCTGAGGCTGAGGCAGGAGAATCGATTGAACTGGGAAGCAGAGGTTGCAGTAAGCCAAGATCGTGCCACTGCGCTCCAACCTGGGAAACAGAGCAAGACTCTGTCTCAAAACAAAAACAAAAACAAAACAAAACCCACAAAATTTACATGCAAGCATCAGAAATCAGGCAAGGGCAATAAAAAGCAGGAAGCAAGACTATCAGAAGACCAGGCATGGTGGCTCACGCCTGTAATCCCAGCACTTTGGGAGGCCAAGGCTGGCAGATCACTTGAGGTCAAGAGTTCAAGACCAGCCTGGCCAACATGGTGAAACTCCGACTTTACTAACAATACAAAAAATTAGCTGGAAGTGGTGACATGTACCTGTAATCCCACCTGCTCTGGAGGCAGAGGCAGGGGAAAAAAAGATTATTAGCAGAAGTCCCATTTATAATAGTTATTGTATAATTATTTCACATTTCTTTGTAATCAAATTAAAAAGAGATCTTTTAAAGTATAATTAGGGATAGGATAGCCCTAAGGTTTAAATCTTATATCAATTTTAAAAATATGACCAAGTTAGTCAAGGAAGATAATCAAATTAGATACTTAGTGTCATAAAAGCAAAATAAAATGCAAATTGGAAAAGACTAGCTTGACATTTATTCGGCATTTCAAGTTGGCACTCATGCCTCCTTGACAAGCACAGAGTTTCATTAATGGGTAAGGTAGCAAGTCATGAACAACTTTAGCCAAATCAGGGAATTAAATAATTCACCTTCATCACTAAGATGAAAGGACAGAATCTCCTGTAACAATGGGAAAAAATAAATTAGAAAACAGATATTTAAGCCCTCTTTTAATTTTTAACCATACAACTGTATATAAGATTTCAAGTTCATCATTCTATGCACTAATGTTTAAATTTTCAGTTTGCTTTTAGTAAAGAATTAGCTTTAGCAAACAAATTTTGCTGGCTGTATTTAACACAGAAAATACAACTATGCAATGCTAAGACGTACAGCTTTATATTCAATGCCACATTTTACTTTCAGAATCTCTAAAGATATATTTACTACATTTAGTACTATGAGAAGACATAGTTCTCCAATGAGGCGAGGCAGTTGGCCCTATAGTTTTGACTTCTGGTAGGAGCACAGTGGACAAGTACAAAAAATTTTCAGTAGCACTGGCAGGAGGTGTGAACCTGTTCTCACCGTGCTGCTTCTCAGCAGTCATTTCTATTCGCAGCCATGATAATGTCAACCGCTGTACATTTACCATCAAGAAAGTCCCTAAAGAGGAAAGTGACCTCTACCGTGGATACAAAACAGAATTCTTTCACAGGTGAATGTTTACAATTATTTTACTAGGCTTGGGTCTCAGTCTAAGGGAGTTTAATTTATAAATTCTTTCATTTTACCTGTTTATTATATTTCACTAATTAGTTCATGTATTTCTGAAAACAACATCAGGGATCCCATTGTTCCTTCAATCAGCTTGAGGTGATTTTAATCAACAGGTGACACACACAGAATGAATGCACATGCCACTAAAACATCATCACAGCAAAACAACACAAGCCAGAAAGCAACAGGCCACGGACCCCATCACCCAACGTCTACTACACCTTCAGTGACTCCCATTTTTGTTCCATCCGCTGCTTTTCATACTGCATCTGACCCACCTTGATTTTCATGCTAGAAAGTTTGGCCATTAAAGACTGGTAGAGAGACAGAGGAGTGAAAGAAAACTACAGATAGAAAAAGACATACTAAATAACCCAGAAAATAGTACCAGTTTATAAAGGAGGTTAGATACAACTCAGAGAAAGGGGAGGTTATGTTCTGTTGGAAGAGTTAAGCCTTGTTTTTAAATTCGGATCAGTGGTGTTTAAATTCAAGAAGGTTTCAGCTTAGGGGGAGCTTCATTTACTTTTATAATACCTTCTTTATCATATACTAAGTAGAAAACATGTTATTTATATTATTGGTCATAGATGAACAGTGGAGCCATTTGAAAATGTTAACCCATGAGAAAAACTTACTTTGGTTGATTTAAGCTTTTTTTCATACTGAAGTCTCTCACTGTCCATTTCACTGACTTTTAACCTCAAATCATCGATCTCCTGAATCAGGCCCTGTCCAAGAAGAAACAAGAAAGTGCATTAGGAAAGTGGTAACACAGTTACCTATACCTACAAAATAGCAGCTTGGACATCATAAGAAGTCACCAGCTGCTAGAGTTAAAGTTGAATAAATCAGATGAGACAAATAGAAATAAATCTACCTCCTTAATAAACAAAGCATTGGCTGGGAGCAGTGGCTCACGCTTGTAATCCCAGCACTTTGGGAGGCCAAGATAGCTGAATCACAAGGTCAGGAGATCAAGACCATCCTGGCCAACATGGTGAAACCCGTCTCTACTAAAATACAAAAAATTGGCCGGGTGTGGTGGCGCACGCCCATAGTCCCAGTTACTCAGGAGGCTGAAGCAGGAGAATCACTTGAACCCGGGAGGCAGAGGTTGCAGTGAGCTGAGATTGCGCTCTGTCAAAAACAAACAAACAAACAAAACCATTCCTTTAAATCCCCAATGCCTCTCCCCTAAAGTGATGGGTTTATGAAAATAAAAGGTGACTATAATTTTGATTAAGAAATGTAGCTTAGGCCGGGCGCGGTGGCTCAAGCCTGTAATCCCAGCACTTTGGGAGGCCGGGGTGGGTGGATCACGAGGTCAGGAGATCGAGACTATCCTGGCTAACATGGTGAAACCCCGTCTCTACTAAAAATACAAAAAACTAGCCGGGCGTGGTGGCGGGCCCCTGTAGTCTCAGCTACTTGGGAGGCTGAGGCGGGAGAATGGCATGAACCCGGGAGGCGGAGCTTGCAGTGAGCCGAGATCCGGCCACTGCACTCCAGCCTGGGCGACAGAGTGAGACTCCGTCTAAAAAAAAAAAAAAAAAAGAAATGTAGCTTAATATCTATTATTTGTCAGATATTTCTATCTTAAAAATGACTCTATGAATGCTATTTCATAGAGTGCTATTTCTATTCTATTTTATAGAATGCTATTTTATATTTTAAATATATCACATTCTTTAGTAAAGCCATTTACCTTTTGAACCTTCTCAGTGATACATGGGTATTTTTTTAAATTTGTAATTTCTCCCTTTGTCCACAAAAATGTGGATTGCTCATCAACCCAATATGGGAGAAAGAAATGAAAATTAAATCCTTTAAGCCCATGAATCCTTAAGATTCATGAAATAGCCAGGGAAATATTTTATTTTTATTAAGTGGATGATAACAGGAACATGAGAATAGTCAAATCAGTTTTAATTTTGAGGACTATTTTAATTATTGTCATATATAACATCACAAAGTTTCTCAACTATTCTCTAATCTCTGGGTATGTGCATACATTTTAGCAATAGTGTTGGATATTTATTAGAAGCTTATCAGGGATTGAGTTTACTGTAAGTTTGATGACAATTCTCAACTGGAAAGTGGATGAGGGCCCTGCTGTTCACCTAATTACGTAATTAGAAAATAAAAGAGAAAACAATCTTAATGTTTACATAACACAACACAATTTTACACCTTTTCTACTCCCACTTTTTATTTTATTTAGTGTCACTTTTTAAAGAACCAATTTGCTCATAAAACTTGTCCAAGTATTCTGATAAATCGTGGTGTATTTTTGTCCAGAGCCCAGAGAGTAGGAAACAAAATTAGAGTGTTAAGCAATATTAACTCCTCCAAAAGAGACACTCAAATACCCTGCATGGGAGATGACTTATTTTTTACTACAAGCCACAAAGATACCTACAATGGTTACTATATTTCTGCTTCTCTCTCCTCTCTCTCTCTTTTTTTTTTTTTTTTTTTTATGATGGAGTCTTGCTCTGTCACCCAGGCTGGAGTGCAGTGCCGCCATCTCAGCTCACTGCAACCTCAGCCTCCCGGGTTCAAGACATTCTCCTGCCTCAGCCTCCACAGTAACTGGGATTACAGGTGCCTACCACCACACCCAGCTAGTTTTTGTATTTTTAGTAGAGCCAAGGGTTTCACCATGTTGACCAAGCTGGTCTTTAACTCCTGACCTCAAGTGATCCATCCTCCTTGGACTCCCAAAGTGTTGGGATTACAGGCGTTATCCACTGTGCCTGGCCAGCTTCTCTCTTTTTACAAAGACATGCATGTATTCCTGGGTCACAAATTCATAGACTACAGGACAAAATTGTCCAAGAATGCCAAAAATTACAAGTAGAACAATGCTATAAGGAAATAAAACTTTGTGAATAGGGATTATTTTAAACTCCCAAGTATAAAGATTCAAGTTCACAAAGGCTAAGAGAAGGGATGCTGTAATGAAATACACTTCCCAGTAAACCTATAGGCTTTTAAATTGTGGTCTCTTATAAAATGGGCAAAATATTACCTATCATAATTATACAATTACTCCTTAGGAGTCACTTAATAATCATACAATATTTCAATTAGATGATATATATTTTCTTCTTATGAATTAGGTCAAGAGCTGTTGGACATTATTCAATAACATATTTGTGATTCGTCATCTAACAGGTCGGAATTCAAGTTCAAAGAAAAAAATCACCTTTTCCCGGTTAACCAATCATCCTTGCATAATATGAGTCCTTAGTGATATTCATCAATACGATCCCTCAAAAAGGCTCTGCGATTTTGTGATTATATAATGTAAGTATGTTTTCTATACAGATTTTTAAAATCCAATTATATAGTAAATAATCAGTGTGCCTAAAGAATAACTACTAGTAAAATCATGCATTTAAGCCCATTATTTACAAAATTAGGAAAACTAGTATGAATGGACAGATGCTCCAAATATCCTAAAGTCAAAATTATTTCTAAAGGTTGATAAAAGGATTAATATTTCATATCAAAAGTCTAAAACTAAAAATTGTCATTAGCATTTTGTGATAGAAAGTCAATGTAATCAAAGATTATCCTTAAAATGAAGCAGGATGAGGGCACGTAGTAATTAACTGCCTTCCTTGCACACCTCCAGAGAATTTCAACTTTGCTCTAGGAATGTCCGTGTATGAGAGACAGAGACAGAGTGACAGAGAGAGAGAGAGGAGAGACTGTATCACTCACCTCTGTGTCTCTGAACTTATCTTCATAATCCAATCTGTCCTTCTCTACAGCCGTCAGTTTCAACTTCAAGTTAGATATTTCAGCCATCAGATCCAACTTCTGAGTTTCTGAGAATGTCCTACTTAGAAGCTCCTGTTGGAATTTAAAAGATACATTCAATAATTCTTTTTTTTTTTTTGAGACGGGGTCTCACTCTGTCGCCCAGGCTGGAGTGCAGTGGCCGGATCTCGGCTCACTGCAAGCTCCACCTCCCGGGTTTACGCCATTCTCCTGCCTCAGCCTCCCAAGTAGCTGGGACTACAGGCACCCACCACCTTGCCCAGCTAGTTTTTTGTATTTCTTAGTAGAGACAGGGTTTCACCGTGTTAGCCAGGATGGTCTCGATCTCCTGACCTCGTGATCTGCCCGTCTCGGCCTCCCAAAGTGCTGGGATTACAGGCTTGAGCCACCGCGCCCGGCCAATAATTCTTTTATTATAAACAGCCACATGTGAATTTACCTCATTTATGATTGTAAAGCAGCACCTATTAAGTAGAGGATGTAGTAAAGTATAATTACTGAATATACACACTTTTTAAAAATTATTCACTTTAGGCTGGGTGCTGTGGCTCACGCCTATAATCCCAGCACTTTGGGAGGCTGAGGGGGGTGGATCATTTGTGGTCAGGAGTTTGAGACAAGCCTGGACAGTATGGTGAAACCTCATTTCTACTAAAAATACAAAAATTAGCTAGTGTAGTGGCAGGTGCCTGTAGTCCCAGCTACTTGAGAGGCTGAGGCAGGAGAATTGCTTGAACCCAGGAGGCAGAGATTACAGTGAGCCAAGATCACGCCACTGCACTCCAGCCTGGGCAACGAGACTCCATCTCAAAAATAAGATAAAATAAAATAAAAAATCATTCACTTTCGTTACCCTCCTTTGAGCAGAAATAAACACATGTCAGTTTTCTGAGGGAGACATGTTACGTAGATACACATGCATAAACCATATATATACTTAAGTCTGATGATAACATTTATGATGATGATGATGATACTAAGTTTGTTATATGCCAGGCAACCGTTATGACATATACTGTTTCAGTCCTCACAAAAATCTTATCAGGTAGAAATTCTTATTATCCTTAATCAAAAGATGAGGAAACTTAGTAATAGAGAGGTTAGGAACTTGCCTAATGTCATAGAGTGGGGAGAAAAAAAGAGGCACAGCAGGAGTGGAAACCTACGAGGTTTTGCTCCAGTGCATACTCCATCCACAACCTTACGGAGCCTGTCCTATGTGTTATAGATGGTGCTTATCTTTTTTCTTTTTTCTTTTTCTAATTTTTAATTTTGTGAGTACATAGTAGGTATATATATTTGTGGGGTACATGAGATGTTTTGATACAGGTATACAATGTGTAATAATCACATCATGGAAAATGAGGTCCCCATCTTCTCAAGCATTTATCCTTTGTGTTACAAACAATCCAGTTATACTCTTATTTTCAAATGTACACTTGGATTATTATTGACTATAGTCACCCTGACGTACTACTAAATACTAGACCTTATTCAAACTATCATTCTCTACCCCTTCAGCATCCTCCACCTCTTCCTTCATCCCCCACTACCATATCCAGCCTCTGGTAACCATCCTTCTACTCTATTTCCATGAGTTCAATTGTTTTATTTTTAGATCCCACAAATGAAAACATGAGGTGTTTGTTTTTCTGTGCTTGGCTTATTTTACACATAACAACCTCTAGTTCCATTCATGTTGTTGCAAATGACTGGATCTCATTCTTTTTTACGGCTGAATCATACTCCATTGTGTATAAGTACTACATTTTCTTTATCCAGTCATTTGTTGATGGACATTTAGGTTGCTTCCAAATCTTGGTGGCTGTGAACAGAGCTGCAGTGAACACAAGAACACAGATACTTCTTTGATATACTGATTTCCTTTCCTTCGGGTATATATACAGCAGTGGCATTGCTGGATCATATGGTAGCTCGATTTTTAGTTTTTTGAGGAACCTCCAAACTGTGTTCTCCAAAGTAGTTGTACGAATTTACATTCCCACCAACAGTGTACAAGGGTTCCCTTTTCTCCACATCCTTGCCAGCATTTGTTACTGCCTGTCTTTTGGATAAAAGCCCTTTTAGCTGGGGTGAGATAGTATCTCATTGTAGTTTTGATTTGCATTTCTCTGATGATCAATGATCTTGAGCACCTTTTCATATATCTATTTGCCATTTGTACGTCTTCTTTTGAGAAACGTCTATTCAAATCTTCACCCACTTTTAAATTGGATTCTTAGATTTTTTACTATTATTCTTTTTTCTTAATCATAAAACATATGCTTATAGGCGAGAGTTAGGAAACCATCTGAATGCAAAGAAAGAAAATTAAAACAAGCCACAACACTATTGACATTTTGTTGCAGATTCTAATTACATAAACACTTTATATTGTGTGCATGTGTTTTGAGACTCTGCTACTCTCAATTTTTTTTTTAAATGTGCTGGTCTAAGTGAATCAAGAAACTTACTGCTGCATCAGAGCAAACACAACATAGAAATGTAGCATCTCAAATAGTTCAGCAGGGAAATGCTATTTTGGTTTTGGCCTCTGCACATACCTGCTGCAGTATTTCTTTTGTGGCATTCAACTTCTCTCTGTGCTCTTCAAGACAAAACTCCAAATCTCTAATCTTCTCTCCCTCATCCTCCACCTGGTCTGTTAACACACTTAGCTGTATTTAGAATAAAATACTGCGATGAGTGAAAAAGAATTTGGGTCCAACTGCATACGTTATTTCTCTAAATGGAACAAAAAAAGGAATGATCCTACCACTCATACGATCGTAAAGAAAAAAAATCTGAGAAGTACCAAGAAGACAGTGGTCCCTCGCATTCCTATTTATATATTGCTTTTTGATTTAAGGAGCCCTGTACAATTTCAGAGAAAATTTGTGTAGATTAGTAATGTACACTATTTTTTTGGTTAAAGCCACTTCAACCATTTATGAGAGAGAGTGTGCACATCTTTTTTTGTGGGCAGGGTGGAAATAGGATTAGAAGAGAGGAAATGAAGTTAATGTTTCAAATAGAAATTATCAAGAGCTATTCAAATTCGATACTTCAAGAAGAATAAGGAAAAGAACCCAGGGAATTCAAGTTCCATGAGCTCTTTGAAGATGACACAGTTCATAGATGTGTTCAAAGCCCTGGCAACTCAGTATACTCAAAGGTCCATGAGGAGCTGTGGGGCTAGTCCTTCAACTCTAATGCTTAGAGCCGATCTCTGAGATTTTCCTCAATAATCATCACCCAGTAAATACACTTCAATTCATTTTGCTCAGTATACCAAAGAAAAACATACTTCAGTTCATTTTGCTCAATATACCAAAGAAAAATGTTTGTCAAGCATTTAAAACATTATGAAGAAACAAACTCAAATTTAGCCCACAAGGAGGATTCTAGTCACTGTTGTGTTTTGTCTCACACAGGGTATCATTTTTTTTTTTCTTGAGACGGAGTCTTGCTCTGTCACCCAGGCTGCACACAGGGTATCATTTTTAAAATTGAAAAAATTAAATATATTTATTCAGATTTCAGATTCAGAAATATAAATTTACATATATACAGATTTTATGCTATATTCATATATCCAAATTTCTGATACATATTAAAATATATTTTAAAGTCAGATCCAGCCAAGTATAGTGCTGCACACCTGTAATCCCAGCTACTTAGGAGACTGAGGTAGGAAGATTGCTTGAGCCTAGGAGTTCAAGACTAGCCTGGGCAATGTAAGAAGACCCTGCCTCCAAAAAAAAAAATCGATCAGATCAGATGACAGATAAAATCAGATGACATTGCACCTGTATTCAGACTGGCCCCAGAAGAGCTGAGGTTAATGGCAGCTCCTTCTAAACTGGGTGTACAAACCATCATTTTGCCCCAGTCCACTACTCCCTATTGTGTACAGATGGCTTACCGTGCTTATTTCTATTAGCAGTCTGGTTGCTAATAGAACTGGTTTCTATTAGCAGTCAGGTTGCAAGCAATCTGAATTTGCCACCCCAATTTAAAACAGTCTTTGTAAGTATGCTGCAAGGAAAGAACAATATTTAAAAATCACTTGCCTGAAGAATAAGGGATACTTTATCATTTTGTAAACGTGCCAACCTTTCTTGCTATACATCTCCATTCCCAGGTAGGTGTCCATTTGTCTGAAAAAGGAAATAATATAGGTAAGGCTGATCTTCTCTAAGAATGATATATTGTAGATACATGAAAATCACAAGTGTTCTTAGTCCAAGGGGCCTGAATTGAATCTGGCACAGCTGTCACTGTCAAACAGAAAATACGAGAATGCAATTTGGTTCATTTACCACAAAAGAGGTAAGACAGGCATGTTAAGCGTATAAGCATGTTTTTGCCAAACTAAACATTTCTTAACAAGCAAAAAATAATGACTTACAAGGCACAGTGGATACTGGTATCTCCACTGAGAGCAGACACACACCCAGGGGCAGGCAAAGCTTTGTGAGTGTGTAGGGGGCACCCCTAGCTGTTGAGGTCTGTCTCTCTTCCTCCAAAAGCATAAACACTCAGGCCACAGTGACTTCCCCTGGTAGCTCCGACTAGCCTCACTTACCTGCATTTTAACACTTTCTGTTCTGACCTTATTAACTTCTTATGAGTTTGCTTGTTCATATAACGTTACCTTCTATTCCAGGGCAGAGCCTATAAATTGTTTTGTAACCTCCCCAGCATCTGGCTCAGTGCTCTGTGTATATTGAAGCTTACTTACTATTTCTTCCCCTCCCTCATGCCCCACACGCTTTTTTTTTAAAAAAATCATATTTGGGCATATTTATGCATGGTATAAATGCCAAAGGAAGTATAGACTGAGAAACGACATATAGATTGTTTCTTCCTCAGCTGTCTCATATGCAAGTCATGAAAGACACACGAAGAGGCTCACAAAGAACAGAAAACCTAAAAACATCATTTTGAAATATATGCAGTAGTGTAGGCAGTATCTCTCATAATCTCAGCATAACCATAAAATATGTAATCCCAATAGAATTTCCTGATTCTTCATTCAAATGCAATAGAAATAAAAGCCAGTTGAAATTCAAAAGTGTTAGATGGGGCCACCCAGGGTTCAACTGAAAAAGAAAATAATACCTTCAAATTCAGAACCAGAAAAAACAGACATCTGTTTTTAAAATCCCATACAAGTAATAATATTTTAGAAACAGATACATTTAACTAAGTAGGAAAAAAAAAAAAAAAAAACCAACTGCTGTTTAGTGAGGACAAAAAGCAAAACTGGCCAAGTGTGGTGGTGCATGCCTGTAATTCCAGCACTTTGGGAGGCTGAGGATTGCTTTGACCAGAAGTTTGAGACCAGCATAAGCAACATGGTGAGACCCCATCTCTAAAATAAACACATAAACAAATAAATAAATAAAACAGCCAAGCATGTGCAGTGAGCCGAGATCGCGCCACTGCACTCCAGCCTGGGCGATGGAGTGAGACTCTGTCTAAAAAAAAAACAAAAAACAAAAAAACTGCCAACCATGGTGTGTGTGCCTGTGGTCCTAGTTACTCTGGAGACTGAGGAAGGAGGATCACTTGAGCCCGGGAGGTAGAGGCTACAGTGAGCCATGTTTGCACCACTGCACTCCAGACTGGGCAACAAAGTGAGACCCTGTCTTAAGAAAAACGAAACAAAAATGATCTTTTTTCTGGTTGGAGGAAATTATAGCAAGAAGAGAGCACCGTTTCCTCCCAAGCTACTTTGTATGATATGGAAGTGAGGTGCTCCAAAACCAGTTCTCCAAAATGAGCCCCAAATAGAAACAGATACTGAAAATTGACTCAAAATGAGCATATTTATGTTTCTCAATACTGTACTGATATTTACAAGCACTCATAATGCTCAAGGGTAGTTTAGTATATTAAAACTCACTATAGGAACATAAAGCAGAATTTAAGAGCGATCAATGTTACATCCTTGTGTTAAGTGGGTAAAGACTGTTCTGTCCACATGTGTTTATATTTCTGCCAATTTTGTTTCCTTTGAATTAAGAATATTGGCAGTAAGATCCATTAGGTAAATACCCTATTGTCTCTATTATTCCTCCAACTCCCATATTCTTCTACCTACCAGGTCACTCAAAACCTCCGCATATATGGCATGCTCTCTCACACACTTTTACTCCTTCTGCACGGACCGTCTTTTCCCACCCTTTCTTCTTCTTTCCCCATTCCTTAAGGTCCACCTCTATTAGGGCTTGGTCTGTGAAGTCTTCCCTGAATTCACTGTTTACTATGTGCCAGCAACAGTATCTAGATGAACCTTCATTACAGCAGGCGTTACTCTGAATGCACTAAGGTTAGACTTGACTGCATACATGTCTCTCTCTTCTAATAGACTCTGCATTCTTTGCAAGTAGATTTGCCTTGGCATGTGACACACAGTGGGTGATAACTAAATGTCTGTGGAATGGAAGAATGACAACCGGTGTTCAATAAACACGGTTGAATAAAAGATGACTGCAGGTTTGGTTTTGATCTGGCCTTCTTGCTTCTCAGTGGGTCTTTATTTATGTGTCCTCTATAATCTGGTATGCACTCCATGGTTGACCTCTATCTAGACTGGCTCCTTTCTCCCCAAGCCTGTACTCTCTCTTCCCACTATGTTTAGGAGGTGATCTCAGAGCCTTTGTAATGGACAATAGTTAAGGCCATCTTGTGTGAGCTCCCCTAGACACTTTCTTCCTCAGTGTGTAATAGTATAAAATATATTACCTCTTATTTCTTTCCTTTCTTTCTTCCTGCAGGCTTGGGAGAACTGATTCTTAACTCCTTCCTGAAAGCTCATCATTCCACTTCTAGTTTGGAACCTTGATTTCCTGTTTCACTGGGACCTGTAATCACCACTTCTACTTATCATTTTCCATTTCTTCCTTTTAATGAGCTTTCTTCCATTTTCCTTTACAACAACTATCCCAAGGTTTTGTACCCAACACTCTACTCACCTCCCACTCCTCCCTCTCAGGTCAATCCAACTTTCATAACCCATTTCTACCTCCTCCTCATTACATTGTGCCATTCTCCTTTCCCCATCTACTGGCTGACTTGGGTCTTGTCTTAAACTGTGCTCTTTAGTGTTTCATCCTATTCTGCCTCAGGTGGATGACTAATAATTTTATGTGAGTTGGTCTCTCAGCCTAAGTTTCTCAGTGCAAAACTGTCTTACATTTCTTTTGATTCTTCCATTCTTCCAGTCATGGGGT
The DNA here is from genome assembly GCF_003255815.1 of Theropithecus gelada. NCBI lineage: Eukaryota > Metazoa > Chordata > Mammalia > Primates > Cercopithecidae > Theropithecus > Theropithecus gelada. The sequence continues at coordinate 121,143,164 of NC_037679.1, read as the reverse complement.
GCTTATAAAATCCTGAGCACCTAATTTAAAATGTATTTAAGTATAAACTCCCGTTGAGTCAATCTGACTTTCAAAGCACGGAAGAGCAGCCTAAATCACTTTACCTTTCTACTTTAGCTCATGGTGCAACCTTTTACTGACCACATCCAATTCAGCTAAGTTGAAACTGGAATCAACGTGGGGATTTCCACAGTACAATATCCAGCCAATAGTGTGTGTGGAGGTCTGCTGTTACTACAGCCTGCATTTGAAACTGCCTAGATGCAGTCCTGCCTTATCATTAACTGCTTCCTTTTTTTAAACTTCACAATCTCTTTTATTGTTATTTGGGCAGTTTTACCATACTCAAATATGAAGGGGGAATTTGCTAGGATTCTGTGTTCCTTAAATTCTAGGACGCCATCAATTTTAATTTTGTATTGTGGTAAAATATATATGTAAAATTTACCATTTTAACCCTTCTAAAGTGTATAGTTCAGTGGTAGTAAGTACATTTACATTGTTTTGCAGCCATCACCATCATCCATCTAAATAAACTCTTTTCATCTTGCAAAACTGAAATTCTATGTGCAATAAGTATTATCTTCCCATTCCCTGCTCCCCTCAGCTCCTGGCAGTCACCAATGTACTTTCTGTCTCTAAAATGAACTATTCAAAGTATCTCAATTAAAAAAAAAAAAGGAAAGAAGGGAGAGAGAAAAGGAGGATGGATCTGAGCTAAAATGTATACATATCCCCATTTTAAGATCATAAAACACATCCCAACTTTTGAAATATTAAATTGGAAAAATCTAATATTATCAGCCAATCACTGATTATAAGCATATAATCCTCTACTTGTTGGATTCCCAATGCGGCCCAAGTTGCTTTTTGGTTCTGAAATAAAGTCTAACATGGTAGGTGTGTGGTGACAACTCAATTTCACTCCTATGCTTTTATGGTTCCAAACAGCCAGTCCTGCTCTTTTTGCCTTTTGCTGTCTTTCTTCTTTCATCCTGTCATTCTCTGTGTGCTCGAGAAAACACACGTAATTTGAAAGCTTGGGGTCAAGGTGAGGAATTCTTATAAATAAGTTAGATGGATATAAATAAATTTAGTAACAGCAACAAAAGTCTCTTATCTCTCTGGATCCACATCTAGTTTATTTTGTTATTGTTACTTTTAGGATAAAAACAGAATCTTCATTAGTTCTGTAAAATATTTGTCATTTTATGGATTCTTACGGTTAAAATGTCAAATAATAAGATAGAACGCAACTAAAAACATTGGTCGACAAGACATTACCCATCCAAGGAATAAATTTAAAACAACTTCCATTCATTTAAACGTGTATTCCACTTTATCATCCATGGAGCATCATTCATTACAAATATAACTACTGAGCCAGGCATTCTTCTAAGCACTAGGGATACAGGAACTTTTTAAAACTAAGGGCAAAAATCAGATTCATGATGGTTACATTCCAGTTGAAAAGACGGAAAATAAATGATATAAACATTACAAATACATTGTACATAAGAAAGTGGTGAATGCTAAGAACAAAATAAAGCAGGGAGAGGTAAGACAAAGAATAAATGGGTATAATTTTAGTTAGGGTGGTGATGCACGGCCTCACTGAGAGCAGGACTTTTGAGTAAATACCAGAAGAATATGAGGGAGCTAGCCATACAAACATCTGGGGAAAGAGCTTTCCAGGCAGAGTGAAAAGCCAGTGCCTGGAAAAGCCAGTACAAAGGCTCAGAGGCCAGTGTACGTGGCATGTTTAAGAATCAGTGAAATAGCCAGTGTGCTTGGCGTGGAGTGAATAAGGAGATGTGTGATGAGAGATGAGGTCAGAAAGTCATGGGGAGCAAATCCTACGAGGCCTTGCAGCCCACAGTAAGCACTGTGGTTTTTACTCTGAGTAAGATGTGATGCCATTGGCAGTTTCTGAAAAAAGGAGTGAGTGTCATGATCTAACTTATATTCAGATGTAATCATCATTACTTTTTATCATTTCTCGACATACTTTCACAGAACAAATTAAGCACATGTTAATGGAAATGTTTTAGACACATGTCAAAAATTGAACTACAGGTATGCTTAGGCTACTATTGCCATTGGTGGCCTCTGGGTGTGGGATAGAAATAGATTCTTCTAACAATAGTAAAGTCCCTTTCTACTGCATGCTAAATGGTCAGAAGAACATGGAGTAAAGAAGGGGTGAGATAGGACATTGAAATAGACTAAGGAATATGCCAGGAAACACCAATTTCAGAGCATGAAGCAATCCCCAAAGAAATCAGCAAACCTGGACCTTTAAATCTCTGGAGGAGAAATTTGCAGAGGAAATATAAAGTATAATAGTAAGGCATTATGTATTTTAACAAGTAAAATATCTCCAATGGTCAAGTGTGCCAATGGTCAAGTGTGTGTAGCTGCACACCCGCTAAAGGATGGATTCTACTATTTGCACTCAGAAACGCAGAGGTAAACCAGGTGGGAACACACAGTATTCAGCACAGGACTGGCTGGGAGCTCTAGTATTTGTGTCACATCCTATGAAAACGTTTTAACTGTAGGATGTACTCTTAAAGTTCCCAAAGCAAGCAGTTTTCATGTCTACCACAGATCCAAAAGTAGATCAGGATTCTTTCATACAATTCTCATTAGTTTTTATATCAACACAGTTAGCTCCTTAGCATATTATTGCATCTTACTGAAAACTGAATATCCTTTAAACACAAAATATCTCCTTTCCTCTGTCCTCCACTGAATCTGCTTTTGTGACACTCTTTAGATTTTATGTGTTCATCACAGATTAAAACCATGGTATTTACTGCTGTACCCAGACAAAGGGTAGCTCTGCCACATCACCAATTTTTGAGAAGGATGCCTAGAAAGAGACCTCGTTGTTTAGTGGGTAACACTATTAACCCATTTATGCTGGAGGTTGCGAATTTTTCTGTGAAAAATTAGAACTTGGCAATGACCTTGAGCAGTAGGATATAAATAACTCCCACAAGCTTAGCGTTCCAATAATGGAACACTATGTGTAAATGGGTTAAAGGCCCAAATCCACAATTTAATTCGAGAACTGGAACTGAAAAGATTGAAATAAACCACCAGGTGGCACTTCAGGTCAAATACTGCTGGAAACCGCTGTGACTTTTTGAATGTCTTTCATTATGCTTTCCACTTAGTATTGCCATTGGGTCCTTTATAATGAATAACCCAATATAACTGAGAAATCATCTACGTGCAAGATTCTTTCCCTTATAGGACTATTTGATTTAAGCCACACTAGGTCACTCAAGCACAATCTAAAAGCCAGTCTGTTTTTATGGGCAGAATCAGGTGCCCTGTTGTTGGTATTTATAAAATGTACACTAATAGCACTTTTTAAAAAGTTATCCTTAGAGTCAAAAGAAAGTTAAGATATCTTAAGGAATACAATAGAGCACATCTGCTGCCCTATACTTTTTTTTTGTTCTAATCAGCTACTCTATGTTCTAAATTTTGGAATAAGCAACAAAAGATTCATAATACAGAATTTACAACAGGCAGACACCTACCATTTGACTCTGAAGCCATTCAATAAGCATTTCTGCTGTTGAATCTGGGATCTGGCATCTCAAGCCTTCTTTCTCATCTGTTTCCATCTTCTCTAACAATCCACGCAGGTCTTCCACAAGGTGCAGAGCTCGCAAACTTCCCATGAATGGAGAGGTGGGAGATTGCCAAACGAAAATCCCATTGGAATATTCCAGGGCCTTAGAACCTAAGTTAAACAAAATCACAGAGAGAGCAATGGGATTTATGTTAGATAAAAATATCAAAGCCAAAGGTGGTAAACCAGTCTAGTCACAGTAAGGAACAAAGAAAAGAAACAGAAAAAAGAGAATTCAATCACATAAATCTCTCCAAGTCAGATTTACATGGTGCAAAAATTAAAACCATGTAGTTGATGGTAAATATCCATGGTGCAATTCTTAACAAGGAGGCCAATCAAGGGGTATAGAAAGAAAAAGAGCCTGGTGGGCTTTGGTGTGAGGTGTGCTGGCATCGTGGAGATCATGGATAAGAAAGTCGAAGATGAGAAAATACAAATATTAGAACTGGTTCATTCTGGACCAATACTGGACCAAATGATTTCTGGCTTAGAAAAACTGTGGATGAAGGGTTATGAAATGAACCCAGATAAAGGCTATTAGAGTAAATTCCAAGGAAAGATAATGAGCTCAATGTGTTAAATGATTACGCTGATGTGCCTATAGGACTCTTCCAGAGAGATATCTGGTTGGAAATTAGAGATAGGGACTGGAAGCTTAGCAAAGAATTGGGAAGGTAAATAGATGTGAACAAGCTGGGTGCAGTGGCGCGTGCCTGTAATCGCAGGTACTTGAGGTGGGAAGATTGCTTGAGCCCAGCACTTCAAGGTTGCCCTATGCATGTTATTCACAGGCAATCGTGTCTGTAAATAGCCACTGCACTCCAGCTTGAGCAACAGAGCAAGACCTCTTCTCTTAAAAAAAATAGATATGAGAGTCATTGGTGGAAACTGAATTTTGAATTCAGGAAAACAGATCAGAACATTTATGGTTACTGGGTAGAGCAGTGTCCCTCAAAGTATGGTCCACAGACCACCTACACCACAACCACCTGAGATGCAGATTCTTTATCTTTGATTGGAAACCTAGGCTGGAACTGGAATTTTTGATATTTTAAAATAATGTTTGAGAATAATGCTGGCAGAAAATGGAGAAGAGGAACAAAAATGAAATTAGAGGGAAGCAAAAGACATAGGGCTAAAAAATGAAAATCAAGTAAAAAGATAATATGAAAGTTGTAGTGAAAAAGTGAAGTGAGCAGAGTAAATGTTGTGATTCTGTCTTTCAGAGGATGCAGATCACCTGCTATGATACCATCCATCTGCTCCAATGCCGCAGCCAACATATCGCTTGCATCACTCCTCATTTTCTTATTTGTCAGGGGCAAATTCCAACCTAGATCTGGAAAAAAATGATGCTATTATTACATCCATTAAATGACATAGGCTTGCTAGTGGGTTTCCTAATTCTCCTTCAAATGTTAACTCTGTTGTGTAGTCAAACATGGAGCAAAAACTTCAGTAGTGGAGTAGTAAGCTGTGGCTAATCACCTACTTAGTGCAAGGCCACATGTGATACCTGTATCAGTTAATAAAGAAGATTCCATTCTTGCACTTGAGGTTTTTAAAATCCATTAACATGGTTTCCATGCTGTTCTCTAGAACTCTAGGCCTCTGTAAAGGGCAACAGGGATGGTCATGGAAGCTTGCTGAGGGCCATGACATGCACTGGCCAGACAAGACTCCTTTCTCCCTTTACCAGCCTCACCCAATCTCTGTTCTCTTAATTTTGTTTTTTTTTTTTTCTTTCTGTATAAGGGCTTAAGATTTGGCTAAGAAAAGGATTCACTAACACATAAACTACACGTATGTATACACACACACGAACACACACATACACCCCGACTGATATTAAACCTTTTGTAATGGAGCCATAGTTATCACATACTAAGTGCCTATAGTGGTTCCTACACATTTACATAAATTATCCATAATCCTTAGTCAACAGCTCTATAAAATGTGTAAATTCATCTCCACTTTATAAATGGGGATCAAAGACATTTGATTTTTGCATGGAAACACAGCAAAGTAAATATAGTCAAGTTCAGTTTCTAACCTAGGTCTGACTTCCACTATAATATATAATTTCTGTTTACCTGATCCTATTTGAATATTAACTGATGCTGAAATTGTGTCACAATCTATTCATTGGTTTACCAGTTAAAAATTATATTGAGATAATGCTTGCAAAAAATTTGGTCATTGACAGAAAAAAGTCAAGATAATGTGATTTTCAACATTCACTAACACATTTCAGGTACCAGACTAAGCACCCAAATAAAGCTCTTACTATGTTATATATACTGTGATAGAACAAATACCTGGGAAATAAAGGGCATATTCTGTTTCACAGAAACCTTTGCCTTCTGTTTCCAAGCAGCCAAATCTCACCACTTTATTTTCACAAATATACGTATAGTTTTGGCATAAGCTTCTTGGATTAGTTCCCAATTGTGCATTCATTCTAACATAATGCCATATAATTGTTGTAAAATATTATTTTGATTTAAAATCATTTCACCTAAGGATTTTCTAGAACTTTACTCACTTCCAAAGGTGAAAAATATCACCACCATTTATTGTGGAAATACTACAGCATGAAAACCCTCAAGGTATGTATCTACAGTTACTCAGAAAACAAGGAATCAACAAGTTAGTTTATGAACCTAGGTCATTCTAAAAAATTTACTCACACACTCAGCCAGTGCACCATCCAAAGAAATAGGACACACATTTAATAACCACACTCCAGTATGGGAAACTCAAAACATGAAAACTGAGAGCATAAGGGATTAAGCTGAATTACATAATTAAGTCGCTTGCATTCTCTTTCATTTAAAAAGTATTTTGTAGCTCCATTCCAAGATGGTCGAATACAAACAGCTCTGGTCTACAGCTCCCAGCATGATCGATGCAGAAGAGGGGTGATTTCTGCATTTCCAACTGAAGTACCTGGTTCATCTCATTAGGACTGGTTGGACAGTGGGTGCAGCCCACGGAGGGTGAGCTGAAGCAGGATGTGGCATCGTCTCACCCAGAAAGCACAAGGGGTTGGGGTATTTCCCTTTCCTAGCCAAGGGAAGCCGTGACAGACTGTACCTAGAAAAACGGGACACTCTTGCCCAAATACTGTGCTTTTTCCATGGTCTTAGCAACTGGCAGACCAGGAGATTCTCTCCCATGCCTGGATTGGTGGGTACCACACCCACGGAGCCTTGCTCACTGCTAGCAGCAGTCTGAGATTGACATGCAAGGCTGCAGCCTGACTGGGGGAAGGGTGTCCGCCATTGCTGAGGCTTGAGTAGGTAAACAAAGTGGCCAGGAAGCTCAAACTCAGTGGAGCCCACTGCAGCACAGCAAGGCCTACTGCCTGTATACACTCCACCTCTGGGGGCAGGGCATAGCTGAACAAAGGCAGCAGAAACTTCTGCAGACTTAAACTTCCTATCTGACAGCTCTAAAGAGAGCAGGGGTTCTCCCAGCATGGCGATTGAGCTCTGAGAATGGACAGACTGCCTCCTCAAGTGGGTTGCTGACTCCTGTGTAGCCAACTGGGAGAAACCTTCAAGCAGGAGCTGACAGACACCTCATACAGGTGGGTGCCCCTCTGGGATGAAGCTTCCAGAGGAAGGATCAGGCAGCAATATTTGCTGTTCTGCAATATTTGCTGTTGTGCAGCCTCTGCTGGTGATACCCAGGCAAACAAGGTCTGGAGTGGACCTCCAGCAAACTCCAACAGAACTGCAGCTAAGGGACATGACTCTTAGAAGGAAAACTAACAAACAAAAAGGAATAGCATCAACATCAACAAAAAGAACATCTAAACCAAACTCCATCTGTAGGTCACCAACATGAAAGACCAAAGGTAGATAAAACCACAAAGATGGGGAGAAACCAGGGCAGAAAAGCTGAAAATTCTAAAAACCAGATTGCCTTTTCTCCTCCAAAGGATCACAGTTCCTCACCAGCAATGGAACAAAGCGGGATGGAGAATGACTTTGACGAGCTGACAGAAGTAGACTTCAGAAGGTTGGTAATAACATATTTCTCCGAGCTGAAGGAGCATGTTCTAACCCATTGCAAGGAAGCTAAAAACCTTGAAAAAAGATTAGACGAATGGCTAACTAGAAAAAACAGTGTAGGGAAGACCTTAAAAGACCTCATGGAGCTGAAAACCATGGCACGAGAACTTAGTGATACATGCACAAGCTTCAATGGTTGATTTGATCAAGTGGAAGAAAGGGTATCAGTGATTGAAGATCAAATTAATGAAATAAAGCGAGAAGACACGTTTAAAGAAAAAAAGAGTAAAAAGAAATGAACAAAGCATCCAAGAAATACGGAACTATGTGAAAAGACCAAATCTACATTTGAATGGTGTACCTGAAAGTGACGGGGAGAATGGAACCAAGTTGGAAAACACTCTTCAGGATACTATCCAGGAGAACTTCCCTAACCTAGCAAGGTAGGCCAACATTCAAGTTCAGGAAATACAGAGAACACCACAAAAATACTCCTTGAGAAGAGCAACTCCAAGACACATAATTGTCAGAATCACCAAGGTTGAAATGAAAGAAAAAATGTTAAGGGCAGCCAGAGAGAAAGGTCGGGTTACCCACAGAGGGAAGCCCATCAGACTAACAGCAGATCTCTCGGCAGAAATCCTACAAGCCAGAAGAGAGTAGGGGCCAATATTCAACATTCTTAAAGAAAACAATTTTCAACCCAGAAATTCATATCCAGCCAAACTAAGCTTCATAAGTGAAGGAGAAATAAAATCCTTTACAAACAAGCAAATGCTGAGAGATTTTGTCACCACCAGGCCTGCCTTACAAGAGCTCCTGAAGGAAGCACTAAACATGGAAAGGGACAACCAGTACCAGCCACTGCAAAAGCATGCCAAATTGTAAAGACCATTGATGCTAGGGAGAAACTGCATCAACTAATGGGCAAAATAACCAGCTAACATCATAATGACAGGATCAAATTCACACATAACAATATTAACCATAAATGTAAATGGGCTAAATGCCCCAATTAAAAGACACAGACTGGCAAATTGGATGAAGAGTCAAGACCCATCAGTGCGTTGTATTCTGGAGACCCATCTCACGTGCACAGACACACATAGACTCAAAATAAAGGGATGGAGGAAGATCTACCAAGCAAACAGAAAACAAAAACAGGCAGGAGTTGCAATCCTAGTCTCTGATAAAACAGACTTTAAACCTACAAAGATCAAAAGAGACAAAGAAGGCAATTATGTAATGGTACAGGGAGTAACTCAACAAGAAGAGCTAACTATCCTAAATATATATGCACCCAACACAGGAGCACCCAGATTCATAAAGCAAGTTCTTAGAGACCTACAAAGAGACTTAGACTTCCACACAATAATAATGGAAGACTTTAACACCCTACTGTCTTTAATAGACAGATCAAGGAGACAGAAGGTTAACAAGGATGTCCAGGACTTGAACTCAGCTCTGCACCAAGCAGACCTAATAGACATCTACAGAACTCTCCACCCCAAATCAACACAATATACATTATTCTGAGTACCACATTGCACATATTCTAAAATTAATCACATAATTTAAGTAAAGTACTGCTCAGCAAATGTAAAAGAAAGAAATCACAAGAAACTGTCTCTCAGACCACAATGCAATCAAAATAGAACTCAGGATTAAGACTCTCACTCAAAACTGCACAACTACAAGGCAGCTGAACAACTGGCTCCTGAATGACTACTGGGTAAATAATGAAATGAAGGTAGAAATGAAGATGTTCTTTGAAACCAATGAGAACAAAGATACAACATACCAGAATCTCTGAGACACATTTAAAGCAGTGTGTAGAAGGAAATTTATAGCACTAAATGCCTACAAGAGAAAGCAGGAAAGATCTAAACTCGACACCCTACCATCACAATTAAAAGAAATAGAGAAGCAAGAGCAAACACATTCAAAAGCTAGGAGAAGGCAAGAAATAACTAAGATCAGAGCAGAACTGAAGGAGATAAAGACATAAAAACCCTTCAAAAAATCAGTCAGTCCAGGAGCTCCTTTTTTGAAAAGATCAACAAAACTGATAGACTGCTAGTAAAACTAATAAAAAAGAAAAGAGAGAAGAATGAAATAGATGCAATAAAAAATGATAAAGGGTATATCACCATTGATCCCACAGAAATACAAACTACCATCAGAGAATACTATAAACACCTTTACCCAAATAAACTAGAAAATCTAGAAGAAATAGACAAATTCCTGGACACGTTCACCCTCCCAAGACTAAACCAGGAAGAAGTTGAATCTCTGAATAGACCAATAACAGGCTCTGAAATTGAGGCAATAATTAAGAGCCTACCAACTAAAAAAGTCCAGGACCAGATGAATTCACAGCTGAATTCTACCTGAGGTACAAAGAAGAGCTGGTACCATGCCTTCTGAAACTATTCCAATCAAAAGAAAAAGAGAGAGTCCTTCCTAATTCATTTTATGAGGCCAGCATCATCCTGATACCAAAGGCTGGAAGAGACACACACACAAAAAAGAGAATTTTAGACCAATATCTCTGATGAACATCAATGTGAAAATTCTCAATAAAATACTGGCAAAACGAATCCAGCAGCACATCAAAAAAGCTTATCCACCATGATCAAGTGGGCCTCATCCCAGGTATGCAAGACTGGTTCAACATATGCAAATCAATAAACCTAATCCATCACAAAAACAGAACCAACAACAAAAACCACATGATTATCTCAATAGATGCAGAAAAGGCCTTTGATAAATTTCAACAATGCTTCATGCCAAAACTCTTAATAAACTAGGTATTGATGGAACGTATCTCAAAATAATAAGACTATTTATGACAAACACAGAGCCAATATCATACTGAATGGGCAAAAACTGGAAGCATTCCCTTTGAAAACTGGCACAAGACAGGGATGCCCTCTCTCACCACTCCTATTCAACATAGTGTTGGAAGTTCTGGCCAGGGAAATCAGGCAAGAGAAAGAGATAAAGGATATTCAATTAGGAAAACAGGAAGTCAAATTGTCCCTGTTTGCAGATAAGATGATTGTATGTTTAGAAAACCCCATCGTCTCAGCCCAAAATCTCCTTAAGCTGATAAACAACTTCAGCAAAGTCTCAGGATACAAAATCAATGTGCAAAAATCACAAGCATTCCTATATACCAATAACAGATAAACAGCCAAATCATGAGTGAACTCCCATTCACAATTGCTTCAAAGAGAATAAAATACCTAGGAATCCAACTTACAAGGGATGTGAAGGACCTCTTTAAGAAGAACTACAAACCACTGCTCAGTGAAATAAAAGAGGACACAAACAAATGGAAGAATATTCCATACTCATGGATAGGAATAATCAATATCATGAAAATGGCCATACTGCCTAAGGTAATTTATAGATTCAATGCCATCCCCAATAAGCTACCAACGACTTTCTACACAGAATTGGAAAAAACTACTTTAAAGTTCGTATGGAACCAAAAAAGACCCCGCATCACCAAGACAATCCTAAGCCAAAAGAACAAAGCTGGGGGCATCACACTATCTGACTTCGAACTATACTACAAAGCTACGGTAACCAAAACAGCATGGTACTGGTACCAAAACAGAGATATAGATCAATGGAACAGAATAGAGGCCTCAGAAATAACACCACACATCTACAACCATCTGATCTTTGACAAACTTGACAAAAACCAGAAATGGGGAAAGGATTCCCTATTTAATAAATGGTGCTTGGAAAACTGGCTAGTCATATGTAGAAAGCTGAAACTGGATCCCTTCCTTACACCATATAAAAATTAATTCAAGATGGATTAAAGACTTAAATGTTAAATCTAAAACCATAAAAACCCTAGAAGAAAACCTAGACAATACCATTCAGGATATAGGCATGGGCAAGGACTTCATGTCTAAAACATCAAAAGCAATGGCAACAAAAGCCAAAATTGACAAATGGGATCTAATTAAACTAAAGAGCTGCTGTATGGCAAAGTAAACTACCATCAGAGTGAATAGGCAACCTGCAAAAGGAAGAAAATTTTTGCAATCTACCCATCTGACAAAGGGCTAATAGCCACAATCTATAAACAACTTAAACAAATTTACAAGAAAAAAAAAACCATCAAAAAGTGGGCAAAGGATATGAACAGACACTTCTCAAAAGAAGACATTTATGCAGCCAACAGACAGATGAAAAAAATGCTCATTATTACTGGTTATCAGAGAAATGCAAATCAAAACCACAATGAGATACCATCTCACACCAGTTAGAATGGCGATCATTAAAAAGTCAGGAAACAACAGATGATGGAGAGGATGTAGAGAAACAGGAATGCTTTTACACTGTTGGTGGGAGTGTAAATTAGTTCAATCATTGTGGAAGACAGTGATAATTCCTCAAGAATCTAGAACCAGAAATAGCATTTGACCCAGTGATCCTATTACTGGGTATATACCCAAAGGATTATAAATCATGCTACTATAAAGACACATGCACATGTATGTTTAATGTGGCACTATTCACAATAGCAAAGACCTGGAATCAACCCAAATGTCCATCAGTGACAGATTGGATTAAGAAAATGTGACACATACACACCATGGAATACTATGCAGCCATAAAAAAGGATGAGTTCGTGTCCTTTGCAGGGACATGGATGCAGCTGGAAACCATCATTCTCAGCAAACTATCGCAAGAACAGAAAACCAAACACTGCATGTTCTCACTCATAGGTGGGAATTGAACAATGAGATCACTTGGACTCTGGAAGGGGAACATCACACACCAGGGCCTATTATGGGGAGGGGGGAGGGGGGAGAGATGGCATTGGGAGTTATATCTGATGCAAATGATGAGTTGATGGGTGCTGACGAGTTGATGGGTGCAGCACACCAACATGACACAAGTATATATGTAACAAACCTCCACGTTGTGCACATGTACCCTAGAACTTAAAGTATTACAAAAAAAAAAAAAAAGCCTATGATAAACATCAAAAAAAAAAAAAAAAAAAAAAAAAAAAAAA